>NW_023605083.1:75824318-75829318 GCF_014898055.3 Talpa occidentalis
TTTTTTTGTGATTCCATATGAATTTCATCAATAATTGTTCTATTTCTTTGAAGAATGACATTGAAATTTTGATTGGAATAGCATTGAATCTGTATATTGCTTTTGGTAGGATGGCCATTTTAATAATGTTTATTCTCCCAATCCATGAGCAGGGGATGTTTTCCATTCTTGTGTCTTCTTCTATTTCTTTTAACAGTGTTTATAGTTTTCTTTGTATAGGTCCTTTACCTTTTTGTTAGATTTATTCCCAAATATTTGATTTTTTTTGTTTCAATAATAACAGGTGGTTTTTTTGATTTCTTCTTCTTCAGATTTATTGTTTGTGTATAGGAAGGTTACTGACTTTTGCGTGTGAGATTTGTATCCTGCCACTTTACTGAACTGATTGATGAGTTGAATTAGTTTTCTGTGGAGTTTTTGGGGTTCTCTATGTATATTATCATATCATCTGCAAAGAGTGATAGTTTGACTTCTTCTTTCCTATTTGGATTCCTTGGATGTCTTTCTCTTGTCTTATTGCTCTGGCTAGACTTCCAGTATTATATTGAAAAGCAGTGGTGAAAGTGGACATCCTTGTCTTGTTCCAGATCTTAATGGAATTGCTTTCAGCTTTTCCCCTTGAGAATGATACTGGCTGTTGGCTTGTCATATATGGCCTTTATGATGTTGAGGTACGTTCCTTGTATCCAAGAATTTCAAGGGCTTTTATCATGAATGGGTGTTTGCACTTTGTTGAAAGCTTTCTCAGCATCTATTGATATATCATATGGTTTTTATATTTCTTTTGTTGATTGTTGGATAACGTTGATTGATTTTCGGATGTCGAACCATCCTTGTGTCCCTGGAATGAATCCTACTTGGTCGTGGTGAATTACCTTATGGATACACTGTTGGATTCTGATAGCTAAAATTTTATTGAGGATTTTTGCATCAGTGTTCATTAGGGAGATTGGCCTATAGTTTTCTTTTTTTGTGTTGTCCTTGTTCGGTTTTGGTAGTAGTGTATGTTGGCTTCATAGAACGTGTTAGGTTTATACCTCCTTCTCAATTTTTTGGAAGAGTTTGTGAAGGATAGGCACCAATTCGTCTCTGAATGTTTGGTAGAATTCATTGTAAATCCATTCATCTCCTGGCTTTGTTTTTGGGGAGGTTTTTGATTACCATTTCAATTTCGCTAATTGTAATTGGTCTGTTTAGGTGTTCTATTCTTCTTTATCTATCTTGGGTGATTGTAGAGTTGTGGGAATTTGTCCATCTCCTCTAGATTGTTGAACTTGTTTCCATATAACTGTTCATAGTAGTTACTGATTATTCTTTTGATTTCTGCTGTGTCCGTTGTGATTTCTCCTCTTTCATTTATTATCCTATTTATTTGTGCTTTCTCCCTTTTTGCCCTTGTGAGCCTGGCTAGGGGTTTATCTATTTTATTTATTTTTTCGAAGAACCAGCTCTTGGTTTCATTGATCTTTTGGATTGTTTTTTTAGTTTCGATTTCATTTATTTCTGCTTTGTTTTTATTATTTCTTTCTTCTGCTGGTTTTGGGGTTTTTTGTTGTTCTTTTTCTAGATCTTTGAGCTTCGAGATTAGGTTGTTTCTTTGAGTTCTTTCTTGTTTCTTGATGTGAGCTTCTATTGCTATATATTTTCCTCTTATTACTGCTTTTGCTGCATCCCATACATTTAGGAAATTGGTGTCCTCCTTGTCATTCAATTCAAAGAATTTTTTAATTTCTTCTTTTATCTCCTCGCTAGTCCAGTGGACTTCCAGTAGTGTGGGTTTCAATCTCCACGAGGTAGGAGAGTACCTTGCCTTCTTTTTATGGTTTATTTCTAGTTTGATGCCTTCATGGTCAGAAAAGATGGTTGGTATGATTTCAGTCTTGGTGTATCTGTTGATGTTTGTCTTGTGCCCCAGTATATGATCGATCCTAGAGAATGATCCGTGTGCGCTTGAGAAAAATGTATACTCAGATTTTTTTGGGTTTAGTGTTCTATATATGTCTGTTAAGCCCAAGCACTCTAGATCCTTATTTAGAGCTTTAGTGTCTTTACTTATTTTTTGTCTTGTTGATCTATCCATTGTTGATAGTGGTGTGTTGAAGTCTCCCACTACGTATGTGTTTTCTCTGATGTCTGTTTTCAGAGATGCCAATAGTTGTCTGATATATTTTGGTGCTCCTTCGTTTGGTGAATATATGTTAATGAGGGTTATTTCTCTTGAAGTATTGTCCCCTTGATCATAATGTAATGACCACTGGGGTCTCTTTTTATCTTTTTAAGTTTGAAATCTGTTTTATCTGATGTGAGTATAGCTGTTCCTGCCTTCTTTTTCGGTCCATTTGCTTGTAGAATTGTTTTCCATCCTTTAACTTTGAGTCTATTTTTATCTTTTTGCAGCTAAATGTGTTTCCTGGAGACAGCAAAATGTTGGGTTTTGTTTCTTAATCCAGCCTGCAACTCTGTGTCTTTTTATTGGAGAGTTTAGTCCATTTACATGTAGAGTTAGTATTGATATGTTAGCATCTGTATTTGCCATTGTGTTTGTCTTTCCTTTGATTTTATTTATTTATTCTTTTAATAACTTTCTTTGGCCTTCTTTTGTTGTTATTCATCCCTCTGAGGTTCTGTCTTTAGGACTCCTTGTAGCATTTTTTGGAGTGGGGGTTTAGTCGTAATAAAATTCCAGAGTTTCTGTTTGTCTGGGAAGGTCCTTATACTTTCTTCAAAGAAGAAGGAGAGCTTTGCGGGATAGAGTATTCTTGGTTGGCATCTGTTTTCTTGGAGTCTGTTGACTATGTCCCTCCACCCTCTCCTTGCCCGTAGTGTTTCTTCAGAGAAGTCTGATATAAGTCTGATTGGTTTCCCTTTGAATGTTATCTGTTTCTTCCCTCTTGTTAGTTTCATTATTTTTTTCCTTGTCTTGGATTCTTGGGAGCTTTACTATTATGTGTCTTGCTGTATTTTTCCTTTCGTCGTGGAAGTTTGGTGTTCTTCTTGCTTCTTGTATATGAATTTTCAGATCCTTCTTCGCGTTTGGGAAGTTCTCTTCAATTATATTCATGAATATTTTCTCTGTTCCTACATCTCTCTCCTCTCCTTCTGGGATTCCTATAACTGTTATATTTCCTTTCCTCATGGAGTCAGATAGTTCCCGAAGTCTGTCTTCGGTCTTTTTCCTTCGTACTTCTCCTTCCTTTTCTGTTTTAGTTCTTTTTATTTCTGTGTCTTCAAGAGTACTTATTCGTTCTTCCATTTCATCTATTCTGCTTTCATTGCTTTTCCCAGAGTTCTTTAGCGTCTCCATTAATTCTTTGATCTCCTGCATTTCTTTTACTTCCCTCTTAAGGGACTCAATTTCATTCTTCTGGTCATTAATTATTTTCCCCTTATCATTGTTTTCCTTTATGACTTCTGTCAGTTTTTTAATCACAGCAATTTTAAATTCTCTATCTGGAAGGCTCAGAAGTTCTTCCAAGTTACTGTCGTTGCAATCTGGTAGATGGTTTTCTTTTTGCGGTGTGCTTTTTTGCTGAGGAGTTGCTGGGTTGCGTGTGGTTTTTCTACTCCCTACTGCCTGTTTCTAATTTGCCGTATTCCTTGTGACACTGTGTTGCTGGTACTGGCCGGCATCTTGGGCGACCTTCCCAGCTCACCACTGGCTCCTCTGGGGAACTTCTGCTGGGTTCACAAGTCTCCAGCAAAGAAAGGTCCCTGTTGCAAAATGGCGATGGGGGAACGCGCTCCCCTGCACGCCCGGTCTGCCCCAGCGGTGGGTGCTGCTCCCCTCTGGGCTGGAACTGCAGGCTAGAAGGTGCCCGGCGTGGGCAAGCCTCCCAGCTTAACCTCTGTCTCCTCGGTGAGCCTTCTGCTGGGTTCACACAGTCTCCAGCAAGAAAGGTCCCTGCTGCAAAATGCCGGTGCCGGGGACGCGCTCCCCTGCACGCCCGGTCTGCCCCAGCGGTGGGTGCTGCTTCCCTCTGGGCTGGAACTGCAGGCTAGAAGGCGCCCAGCATGGGCAAGCCTCCCAGCTTACCTCTGTCTCCTCGGTGAGCCTTCTGCTGGGTTCACACAGTCTCCAGCAAGAAGGGTCCCTGTTGCAAAATGGCAATGCGGGAACGCGCTCCCCTGCACGTGACACAGGCATTTTAAATGCATATGCTAATGAAAGGATTCTGAATAGGCCATGTATCATATGATTCAGACTATATGACATTTTTAGAAAAGACAAAATTGTATAGAAAGTAAAATGATGAGTGGTTGACAAGGATTTGTGGGAAGGGAAACATAGGTAGAGCACAGGGCATTTTTAAGACAATAACACTATTTTGTATACTACTTGGTGGTTAACCTGTTATTACACATTTGCAAAAGCTATAAAACTGAACAACATGAATGAACTCTAATGTAAAATGTGGACTTAGTTAATAATATATCAATATTCATTTATTAGTTATTTGAAGATATATTAATAGTGGAAATTATGTTGGAGGGCTGTAAGGGGAATAAAAGAGTCTGGGAGTTCTGTGTATATGCCACCAGTTCTTCCATAAATCTAAAATTGGTCTAAACTTAAGTATTAATTTAAAAAAGTTATGTAGTATGTGAAAATCAGATGCATGTATTATAAATAGATTGTTATTTTATTAAACATAAAACTAATGCAAACAAAACTACTACTTCATATATTCTCTAAGTATTAACATAGTATTTACCTAATATGTGATATTTTTATTTACCACTTAGTTATGCAAGCTTTTTTTTTTTCAACTCCATAGTATTTTTTTTGAGGGAATTGAGGTATAAAGATCAGAGTTAGCATAATGTCTTCTCTTGCTCAATTATTAAGAGTTTTATTTTGGTACATTTTTTAAATTTAAAAGCTTGAATAGCATTGAATAAATTTGCCTGTGAATAGTTCAGAAAAACTTTAGACAATACAAAAATGACTTTTCCTTTCCTTTGTGATTGCCTTTCCACACTGTCCTGAAGCTGTTATTGCT